>NW_026694857.1:0-8393 GCF_021218885.2 Marmota monax
GCCCAGTAGGAAAATTCTCCTGCTCTGACCACAATCCTCGAGAGAGTGCAAGGGAAAAAAAAAAAAAAACAAACAAACAAAAAAAAAAAAAACATGGGTTTGTGCAAAGCAGGGTCCAGACTGGTTATTATGTCTATGAGGCTGTTCCCAATGAGATAACCACAAAAAGGATGGAGAACACCCCAGATATAAATCCTTGGAGATTTGGAAGTTCAGAAAATCCCAGCAGGACAAACTGCACCACTGTGGAGACATTGTCTTCTTCTTCTATCTCTTCATGCTTCATCTGTGGGAAAGATTCCATCAGAAGTAGAAAGCTAACTTCATTTTCCTTCTGTTTCCTTATGTGTACACTAGATATGGCATGATTTCAAATTTCCCAGTCACCTTTAAGATAAAAGCATACAACTTCCATATGGTCTGAAATTGTGGTAAAGATATATACTTTTTAAAAAAAATTCCTAAGTACATCTATAAGAAATTTGTAGTCTTTATTTTTGCTGAGAGTAGTTACATGTCTCTCCTCTTTCTGTGATGAGACATATTTACTTTAATTTTCTTTAAACACTCAAAAAATCTAAATCTGAATCAAGGTTTAAGTGAAGCAATAATTGTAGTCTTTTAGTTGACATTTTTCTGCTCTTCCAACATTGTGTTATGTGTAAGTATCAATTGAAAATTCACTTAAATTTATGAGAAATTATTATTTAAGACATTGCTAATAATATTAAAGAATATATTTAATCTTAAAAATTGATTTTTCACATTTTAGGTTTGATATTCTGTAGAGTCCATTATAAAAATTAATTTTTATCACTCTACCGAATATAATGCAATACTCTATAATTTTTAAAGGTCTATATTCATTTAAATATAAGTTTATGAAATCAGAAGTCAAGCACTTATTCAGATTTTTTTGTCCAATTAATGTTGAGAATGTTACTGAAGCTCTCAAGATGTAGAAGGGACATTTAAGACGGTTTTCCTATCCAGAGAAGCTCAATAGTCAAGAGGCAGACTCATTAACATCTTTGTCTACCAGTTCTTGCTAGAATATGCATCTCTTTATTCTTAATGCAGATCTACTGCATACATAGGACAATAAGCACAAAGCTGCTCTTTGGGATTTCCTAGATCTTTCATGTCCTGAGGAATGGCTTCTATTCTACTGTATTCATTTGTTCCAACTATTCCTTTGCTTTATTCATTTTATAAATAAATTATTTTTATTTTTTGACCTATAATATAATATTGTTTATTTTTATATTATGTATACTATTTTACATGAAGTCTAGTATATTTTTTTCTTTCTATGATGAGACTTATTTACTTTAATTTTTTTAACATTTAAAAAATTTAAATCTGAATCAAGGTTTAAGATTTTCTGATTTTTTTTGATAAATTACAAGCATGTATAAAAAAAGAAAAAGAAGTAATGCTGAAGACTAATGGACACATTATTCCTGAATTTATGGGTTTCTGTGCATTTCTGTGTGTACATAAATGTGTTTGTGTCTTTGGTGGTTTGTGTGTAGGAATTATTATATCTCCATTCAGTCTTGAAGAAGAAGTGCACTATCTCATTATTTGCTGAACACTTAACATATTAGTAATAAACAATTTAAATACAAAGAAACTAAAGGGAAAAGGATGTGTACCTCTAACCTTATTCAAAAACTGTTAAATGTGCATAGTGGTCAAGATTTCATCTTCAAAACCAGATGCAAAAGGAGAAAGAAAAACAGTCTATGTTGGACTTGGTCACCCTGTGGTCTTTGTATAATGGAACATGGGTAAGTTAAACAAGAATTTCTTGTTAAATATACAATATTATTCCTAATATTGACGTCCTAATGGTAATTCACACTTCTATAATCACAAAATTACTCTAAATGAAAATTTGATATTACAATTAAAAAAGGTTAATTAAGACTCTAAGAGAAACACAAACTACCAGATAAGAAGTGGCTTTATTATGATTATAAGGATATGGAATTCTACCACAAAGTATGTTTTCCTGCTGTACCAGTATAAAATGTATTTAACATTTATTCTTTTATTAAATTAAGAATAGATCTTAATACATGGACAATTATGAAAAACATTGATTGTATCATCACTTCACTGTGGACTGCCATGTTTTGTATGACCACATTTGATTATCTGACCCTAACTTTTAGGAATTGCAATCCTATTCTTTCTCTTTGCTACATCGGCTCACTCTTTTTTCATGCTTTTTGCATTTTTTTTACTCTCCTTAGCTCTTATTTCTCTCTGTTCAAGTAAGTGTGTACATTTATAAAACAAATTACAACCCAAGCTTCCAAAATATAGTGAACAAGAAAAGGCAGTATGAACAGAACTGGTGCTTCGTCTACACATACTGAATTTTTACCTTCCCTTCTTTTCTTTTTCATAGGTCAGAAAGTATTACATTTTCATTTGTAAATGGACCAATAATTTTATGAGTACTTAATGTACTTCTACATGAATAACTATATGTAAAAAAAAATAAACTATTATCATTCTTGCTACTAACCCAGCTTAGGCTGGAGGATGAAAAATTTGAGACCAGATTGAGCAACTTATCAAGACCGAATCTCAAAATTAAAAGGAACAAAGATGAGCAGATGAAGGTCAGTGGTACAGTGCCTCAGGATTCAATTTATAATTCAATTCCTATTGTCTTATACTCTAAATACAATTTTGTATAAGAAGCTTCCTCAAATAACATTCTTGATGATTTCTTCAACTTTTGGAAACTTTAGAAACTTCTATTTATACTTCTAAGAGAGAAAGTTATTAATAATTCAGCCTGATGTCGCTGTTTGTTTTGCTCAGATAGTTCATGTTTATTTAATGGTTATTCCCTTTGAAACAATGATCTTCTCTGGTGTAAATAGTGTGGAGTTGAATTAAAGCTTCTATTGTACATAATACTTATATCAAGAGCAAGTGGTTGGGATCAAATTATAAATAAGAAATAAAAGTAGATACCAGTGTAAACAATCAGAAGGATGAGTTTCTGCCAGAAATCTCTAATGATTAAAAAAAAATCATGCTAACATCTCTCTGTCATTTTATTTTATTTATTTTCTTAATTTCTTTTTAGTTGTAGATGGACACAATACCTTTATTTTGTTTATTTATTTGTTTTATGTGGTACTGAGGTTCAAACTCAGTGCCTCACATGTGAGGCAAGCGCTCTACCGCTGAGCCACAACCCGAGCCCCTCTCTGTCTTCTTAGATATATTTATCATGGATTGTGACTATTACCAAGCAGGAACCTTTCTAATATTAGTAGAATGCAAAGTCATTTTAATACTGTGTATTCAATATTTTGCTCACTTAGTATATATATTTGGGTTGGCACAAGATAAGATTTCTGGATATTGTTGATGTAAAATAGTTAAATACATGCTTATCACACAATTATTTAGCAAATATTAACACATAAGAAGATGATGATGATGACAATAATCTTTCATGCTGCTTCCTTTTATTGAAAAGGATTTTTCATTTTGCTCTCAGTTTACCTAATAATAGCAAAAATCACTAGAGTACAAATGTAATCTATAAGAGCATCATGGAATTGAAAAAGTAACCAACAACCAAGGGTTCCTTTTAAATTTTAAATATTTCTTATTGTTCATGTTGATAAAGATAAAAAGTAGATATAAAAATAAATTCTATACTTGTCAAAATTAGTCCATGTTTACCTATTTTAAAATTAGATTAATTATTATGCTTACCTTTATTGATTGGTAATAGACAGAAAACAATAAAGAAGTCTGTCATTTTTATAGTTTGGGAATTTACCTTTATTTTTAACAGAGTTGGTAAGCCTCTTCTAATATATATTCAACTTTCAGAAAAAAATAAAACAAAACAAAACAAGCAAAGTAACAACAACAACAAAATTAAAAAAATAAAAAAAAAACAGTAAAAAAAAAAAAAACAGCACTCCTGAAGTAATAAATAGTGTCTGCCTTAGGGATAAATCCTTTCTCAGGTAACTTTCCAATTGAGGAAAGCATTTTCCTTCTATTGAAGGAGTCTAATATAACAAACTATGACCTTCATGGCTATTCTATTCATATCCTCAGTCTCTCCTTGTTCTTTTCCTAACCAATAAATATAAACTCTGAAAACATTTTATTTTGTCCTTTGTGATTTCAGTAACATGTATGATATATGCCTAAACATGATCATACATATTTTCTCATATATTTTCTTCCAACAACTCTAATTTTTAAAAAATTCTACAACTAAATCCATAACGCATTTTGAATTTGATTTCTTGAAATAAGAGTTTTATGTTTTAGGGTTTTTGTGTGCATAAAATGTTTAAGAAAAGTAAGGCAACCTAAATAAGAAGAGTGAAAATTTGCTTTGTTTGGCACAGGCATTTCTTATTAACCACTTTCAATTACATGGAACAGAAGATCTACTAGTACTCTACATGCCAGATAATTTAGCTGCTTTCTGATTTATACAGTGTAAGGTTCCTGTAACATCAATCAGCCTGTTTGAATAATTTCCACAGTTCTTATTAAATCATCAATTGGAGGGGGCAAGATTATAGCTACACCATGTGACCATAGACTTTGGGACAGAATAGCCAACAATTTAACAGAAGTTTCTGGAAATGAGAAAATGAAAGTGGGTACTGTTGCAATCCTAACTATTGTAGATATTTGAATGACTGGGTGTGAGTGCAAGGCCAAACGCCTGCTAGACTGTCCCAAGAGGCATCCAGATGAATGTGACTGTGTAAAAGCAGAGAGTAAAATCCAGTAAACCCTTTCAAAATTCTGAAGTTTTAATACATTTTCCAAGCCAGCCACAAATCCATCAATCAATAAATATTGGAAGTCCTCTTGGCTAGCATATTTAAGGACACTCTCATTGGCTGATCACTAAGCTATACTGACCAATGAGGGATAGACATTTTTGAACTCAGACATTGGAACATAACTTATCATAATAATAATCATAATAAGAACAATCAGGTTTTATCAATAGTTTCACAACATAAATAAAACAGATCCCACAAAATTAGTCCAGGCAAGACACTAAACAAACACACAAAAGACAACAACAACCCTTCCTACATGTGCCAGAATCTGGAGTTGCTATAGTATGTCAGACAAATTGTCCAGTTTTAAACAGAATTTATGAGATGTAGAAAACAAGAAAATATGAGCTATACACAGAAACAAAATTAATATGAACAACAGCAAGTTGCTGTTTATGAGCCCTGAACTATGAGGAATATTAAATAAAGTATTTTAGTCGAAGGGAGTGAGACCATATGTCAAGTCAAAATTACAAAAAACAAAGAAAGCTTTGTGGCGGTAATTACACCAGTAAGACATAGTGTTTAAATACTTTTTCTATTTTCCCTTTTAAATAATTTAAAGTAGTAATTTTAAAACAATAATTATAAAATTTGATTTTGTATATATTACAACAGATTCTGAAAAAAAAATTAAAATTACTATAAAAATAATCTGAACAATTTTATAGGAAACAATTAACTTAGACACATCAAGTACTAGAATGACATGCTATAATACGAAGTAAAATATCTATGGAGACTTTTAAAAAGTAAATGAATTAATAATAAACAAATCACTACACAAAAAGCCAAGTACTAGAGGGTTTCACTAATATTGTATTTATCTTCTTACTTCCAGGTTTTTGTATCATCAATTTCAATGGTTTCATAACTGCCTTACAGTTATAAGTAATAGTTGGGTTTATTTTGACATTATCCTACTTGCATGGATTCATTTTGGTCCATTTCAGTCCCCAGTGCCTCCTCTTTCCCTCCCCTCCTCCTTTCTGTATTTGGCTTCCTCTATTCTACTGTTCTTCCTTCAATATATATTTTATATATATATATATATATATATATATATATATATATATATATATATATATATATATAATATTGGAAACTTAGGAAAAAGAAAGATAATCAAAACTACATATTGTGTTTATAAAGTTTAATAATATATGTGTATATATAGTAGATGATTAAGAAGATAAAACGAGATAAATTACAAATAGTAAAAAAGAGAAACAAAAGAAATTTCACATTAGGACTCATAGATATTATTGAAGTGCTAATTACAACACTCGTAATAACTTTATAAATATGCCAATTAGATAAAAATAATTCCTTAAAATCCACAAAACGGCATCTTTTCTCAAGATGAAATAGATAATTTGTAGAGTCCACCTAAATAGCAGGATAATTAAACTTTTATTTAAAAGTCCCAAGTCTTGAAACTCTTGAGATTTAAATGGAGAGGCTTTTTGTTGAGACATTGACACCAAAACAATTTTTTGAAATGTTGCTGAAACTCAGTTGGATTTGAAAATTAAAAGGATTGTTAAATCCTTATAACTGGTTGGGAGGAGGGAAGATACCATTTTATTCCATTTGGAGAATATAGATATATTTCTTTTGTTTTCTAAATAAGCTAAACATGATGAATTTTTATAATTTTAATTCGAAGATTGAATAAATATTTTTCATAAAGATTGTTTTGAGTGCTAATTTGTTTACCTTTTGTAGAATTGCTTTATAAATGATATTATTTCATACAACTGTCATTCCTTTGTAATATTTAAAAAGTAGTAGTAAATGAGGAAATTAGCAAAGTAGTGTTAGTAAGATGAAAGTAATTTGACTGTACAGTTTGTAGCCAAGTGGAGTGTTTGGTATTGTTTCATTCATAATTTGGTGGGAAATGGAAACAGCTTTATATGTTTCCAATCATATTCACTAAAGACTTAAATGTTTCTGATATGTGCATGTATATTTTTGTGATGTGATTTCATGGCTTAAAGTTTCCTTCAAGACACAATTTGGAAATATAATCAGTTACAGTTTTGCTAAAAGTGTGCATGCAAATTAACTTACAAATCCCATGTATCAGGACTTCCTTTAGTTTGCTGTTTTGGTTTGTTCATATCCTCTAAGGCTCTGATCTTGATGACATGGCTATAAATCTTTACATTTGCTAAAATGCATAAGTATTACGGGTAAGTTATACAATGGCGCAATAATGATAATAGGGCATAATAATTCTTTGAGTCCTTTTACATATCAAAATTCTGTAGCTATTTTAAGGTTTTTGCAGAAAAATAAGTATATTTAATGATTGTATTTCTTCAAAAGTATGTTGCAATAGCCAGAAATACAATGTGAAAGTGTATTCAAATTGGTTTTCAGTATCATGTATGCACTAAAAAAACGTGTGCCTGCTGCTGCTACAGATGGAGCACTGCTCTCAGCGAGAAAGCACATTAGATTGCCAATTTACAGAACGGCATCAGACATATTTCTGAGAGGTTAGACAACATTTTAAATTTATAAAATTAATGTCTTTGTAACATTCATACTGATAATTTCTTTGATATTTTAACAGATTGTATTTCTTCCCTTCAAGTTTCTATACTTGCTTAAGCAGTCTTGATTTGAGTAATGGTCTTGGTTTGTGCTATTATGTTCTGTTAGTTTGGCATGAATATACTAAAGCTTTTTTTTTCCAGCATGTGTTTTCTCCTCTTTGGTTCTCTTTGTATTTACTACTTTTCTCTTTTTCTTCTGTTTTGTTTTTTTCTTTTCTTTTTTTTTTCCTGTTTTGTTTTGGTGTTTTGTTCCTGTCTCCGTTGTTTCAGGTATTTCTTTCCCCCTCTGGATTCCCCACGGGCTGGATCGAGATGGTCCAGTTATGCCCAGCTCCTTCCTCCTCCTCCTCCTCCTCCTCCTCTGCTAGAGCCCTCTTGCGATGCTGACACTGCCAACCTCCAGTATCCTCACCCTCGCAGACGATCTCTCTCTCAGCCTCTTAATCCCTTACCTGAGAATGAAGGGGTTTAAAACACTGACTTAATATTTAAAGGCCTTATTCAAATGCTTGTAAATGCTTTCATTCCTGGCTGCTTTTTGTTTTTCTTCTTTTTCTTTCAGAAGACTTTTCTTATTTAGGGTCTGTCTTGCATGTATCACAACCAGAACACAGTGTTTGGAACCTAAACCTGTTTGTGAGTCTGCATCAAAGGAACATTGGCTTCACTGGTTGATAACCTTTGATGAAATGTGTACAAATAACATCAACTGTGAAAATTACACAGTAGCTGACTTCCAAGTGCCTGTTTTGTAAATTTTATTTTGAATTGTTATCATAGTCTTAAATTCTGCTTTGTCATACTGGTTAATGTGAAAACATCATTATGGAATTCATTATGCCTTTGAGACATATTAAGAAATGTTTTTAATTTTTACAGGCTAAATGTCGTGACTAATGTGTAAAATAAATCATTCCTGTGTATAAAGCAGCAAAAAAAAAATAAAAATAAAAAAAATAAAAGTCCC